>NW_028240619.1:0-40099 GCF_964263255.1 Lissotriton vulgaris | reverse complement strand
GGTGTTATCTCTTTTGTCGAAAATCAGCCGTTTTTGCTCGAACATTAAATGCCTCCAAATGGTATTTAATTAACTTCCCGAGCCCCTGGAAGCATGAAAATCACTTTAAACATACTAATTTTAGCTCTAACACTGATGATCCACCTACAAATGTGAACTGACGTTCAAAAATAAAACATTTGAAAACGGACCATTTTCCACATTTCTGAAGCATGACGAATGGGGGGGTGTTATCTCTTTTGTCGAAAATCAGCCGTTTTTGCTCGAACATTAAATGCCTCCAAATGGTATTTAATTAACTTCCCGGGGTGAAGAACCCCTTTTTGAGAACTCAGAGTGAGTAAATTGGCCATTTTCATGCACTTTTAACCATTCCATAAATCTTGTGTTTTGGGCCCCTGGAAGCATGAAAATCACTTTAAACATGCTAATTTTAGCTCTAACACTGATGATCCACCTACAAATGTGAACTGACGTTCAAAAATAAAACATTTGAAAACGGACCATTTTCCACATTTCTGAAGCATGACGAATGGGGGGGTGTTATCTCTTTTGTCGAAAATCAGCAGCCGTTTTTGCTCGAACATTAAATGCCTCCAAATGGTATTTAATTAACTTCCCGGGGTGAAGAACCCCTTTTTGAGAACTCAGAGTGAGTAAATTGGCCATTTTCATGCACTTTTAACCATTCCATAAATCTTGTGTTTTGGGCCCTGGAAGCATGAAAATCACTTTAAACATGCTAATTTTAGCTCTAACACTGATGATCCACCTACAAATGTGAACTGACGTTCAAAAATAAAACATTTGAAAACGGACCATTTTCCACATTTCTGAAGCATGACGTAATGGGGGGGTGTTATCTCTTTTGTCGAAAATCAGCCGTTTTTGCTCGAACATTAAATGCCTCCAAATGGTATTTAATTAACTTCCCGGGGTGAAGAAACCCTTTTTGAGAACTCAGAGTGAGTAAATTGGCCATTTTCATGCACTTTTAACCATTCCATAAATCTTGTGTTTTGGGCCCCTGGAAGCATTAAAATCACTTTAAACATGCTAATTTTAGCTCTAACACTGATGATCCACCTACAAATGTGAACTGACGTTCAAAAATAAAACATTTGAAACGGACCATTTTCCACATTTCTGAAGCATGACGTAATGGGGGGGTGTTATCTCTTTTGTCGAAAATCAGCCGTTTTTGCTCGAACATTAAATGCCTCCAAATGGTATTTAATTAACTTCCCGGGGTGAAGAAACCCTTTTTGAGAACTCAGAGTGAGTAAATTGGCCATTTTCATGCACTTTTAACCATTCCATAAATCTTGTGTTTTGGGCCCCTGGAAGCATGAAAATCACTTTAAACATGCTAATTTTAGCTCTAACACTGATGATCCACCTACAAATGTGAACTGACGTTCAAAAATAAAACATTTGAAAACGGACCATTTTCCACATTTCTGAAGCATGACGTAATGGGGGGTGTTATCTCTTTTGTCGAAAATCAGCCGTTTTTGCTCGAACATTAAATGCCTCCAAATGGTATTTAATTAACTTCCCGAGCCCCTGGAAGCATGAAAATCACTTTAAACATGCTAATTTTAGCTCTAACACTGATGATCCACCTACAAATGTGAACTGACGTTCAAAAATAAAACATTTGAAAACGGACCATTTTCCACATTTCTGAAGCATGACGTAATGGGGGGGTGTTATCTCTTTTGTCGAAAATCAGCCGTTTTTGCTCGAACATTAAATGCCTCCAAATGGTATTTAATTAACTTCCCGGGGTGAAGAAACCCTTTTTGAGAACTCAGAGTGAGTAAATTGGCCATTTTCATGCACTTTTAACCATTCCATAAATCTTGTGTTTTGGGCCCCTGGAAGCATGAAAATCACTTTAAACATGCTAATTTTAGCTCTAACACTGATGATCCACCTACAAATGTGAACTGACGTTCAAAAATAAAACATTTGAAAACGGACCATTTTCCACATTTCTGAAGCATGACGTAATGGGGGGGTGTTATCTCTTTTGTCGAAAATCAGCCGTTTTTGCTCGAACATTAAATGCCTCCAAATGGTATTTAATTAACTTCCCGAGCCCCTGGAAGCATGAAAATCACTTTAAACATGCTAATTTTAGCTCTAACACTGATGATCCACCTACAAATGTGAACTGACGTTCAAAAATAAAACATTTGAAAACGGACCATTTTCCACATTTCTGAAGCATGACGTAATGGGGGGGTGTTATCTCTTTTGTCGAAAATCAGCCGTTTTTGCTCGAACATTAAATGCCTCCAAATGGTATTTAATTAACTTCCCGAGCCCCTGGAAGCATGAAAATCACTTTAAACATGCTAATTTTAGCTCTAACACTGATGATCCACCTACAAATGTGAACTGACGTTCAAAAATAAAACATTTGAAAACGGACCATTTTCCACATTTCTGAAGCATGACGAATGGGGGGGTGTTATCTCTTTTGTCGAAAATCAGCCGTTTTTGCTCGAACATTAAATGCCTCCAAATGGTATTTAATTAACTTCCCGGGGTGAAGAACCCCTTTTTGAGAACTCAGAGTGAGTAAATTGGCCATTTTCATGCACTTTTAACCATTCCATAAATCTTGTGTTTTGGGCCCCTGGAAGCATGAAAATCACTTTAAACATGCTAATTTTAGCTCTAACACTGATGATCCACCTACAAATGTGAACTGACGTTCAAAAATAAAACATTTGAAAACGGACCATTTTCCACATTTCTGAAGCATGACGTAATGGGGGGGTGTTATCTCTTTTGTCGAAAATCAGCCGTTTTTGCTCGAACATTAAATGCCTCCAAATGGTATTTAATTAACTTCCCGGGGTGAAGAAACCCTTTTTGAGAACTCAGAGTGAGTAAATTGGCCATTTTCATGCACTTTTAACCATTCCATAAATCTTGTGTTTTGGGCCCCTGGAAGCATTAAAATCACTTTAAACATGCTAATTTTAGCTCTAACACTGATGATCCACCTACAAATGTGAACTGACGTTCAAAAATAAAACATTTGAAAACGGACCATTTTCCACATTTCTGAAGCATGACGTAATGGGGGGGTGTTATCTCTTTTGTCGAAAATCAGCCGTTTTTGCTCGAACATTAAATGCCTCCAAATGGTATTTAATTAACTTCCCGGGGTGAAGAAACCCTTTTTGAGAACTCAGAGTGAGTAAATTGGCCATTTTCATGCACTTTTAACCATTCCATAAATCTTGTGTTTTGGGCCCCTGGAAGCATGAAAATCACTTTAAACATGCTAATTTTAGCTCTAACACTGATGATCCACCTACAAATGTGAACTGACGTTCAAAAATAAAACATTTGAAAACGGACCATTTTCCACATTTCTGAAGCATGACGTAATGGGGGGGTGTTATCTCTTTTGTCGAAAATCAGCCGTTTTTGCTCGAACATTAAATGCCTCCAAATGGTATTTAATTAACTTCCCGAGCCCCTGGAAGCATGAAAATCACTTTAAACATGCTAATTTTAGCTCTAACACTGATGATCCACCTACAAATGTGAACTGACGTTCAAAAATAAAACATTTGAAAACGGACCATTTTCCACATTTCTGAAGCATGACGTAATGGGGGGGTGTTATCTCTTTTGTCGAAAATCAGCCGTTTTTGCTCGAACATTAAATGCCTCCAAATGGTATTTAATTAACTTCCCGGGGTGAAGAAACCCTTTTTGAGAACTCAGAGTGAGTAAATTGGCCATTTTCATGCACTTTTAACCATTCCATAAATCTTGTGTTTTGGGCCCCTGGAAGCATGAAAATCACTTTAAACATGCTAATTTTAGCTCTAACACTGATGATCCACCTACAAATGTGAACTGACGTTCAAAAATAAAACATTTGAAAACGGACCATTTTCCACATTTCTGAAGCATGACGTAATGGGGGGGTGTTATCTCTTTTGTCGAAAATCAGCCGTTTTTGCTCGAACATTAAATGCCTCCAAATGGTATTTAATTAACTTCCCGAGCCCCTGGAAGCATGAAAATCACTTTAAACATGCTAATTTTAGCTCTAACACTGATGATCCACCTACAAATGTGAACTGACGTTCAAAAATAAAACATTTGAAAACGGACCATTTTCCACATTTCTGAAGCATGACGTAATGGGGGGGTGTTATCTCTTTTGTCGAAAATCAGCCGTTTTTGCTCGAACATTAAATGCCTCCAAATGGTATTTAATTAACTTCCCGAGCCCCTGGAAGCATGAAAATCACTTTAAACATGCTAATTTTAGCTCTAACACTGATGATCCACCTACAAATGTGAACTGACGTTCAAAAATAAAACATTTGAAAACGGACCATTTTCCACATTTCTGAAGCATGACGAATGGGGGGGTGTTATCTCTTTTGTCGAAAATCAGCCGTTTTTGCTCGAACATTAAATGCCTCCAAATGGTATTTAATTAACTTCCCGGGGTGAAGAACCCCTTTTTGAGAACTCAGAGTGAGTAAATTGGCCATTTTCATGCACTTTTAACCATTCCATAAATCTTGTGTTTTGGGCCCCTGGAAGCATGAAAATCACTTTAAACATGCTAATTTTAGCTCTAACACTGATGATCCACCTACAAATGTGAACTGACGTTCAAAAATAAAACATTTGAAAACGGACCATTTTCCACATTTCTGAAGCATGACGTAATGGGGGGGTGTTATCTCTTTTGTCGAAAATCAGCCGTTTTTGCTCGAACATTAAATGCCTCCAAATGGTATTTAATTAACTTCCCGGGGTGAAGAAACCCTTTTTGAGAACTCAGAGTGAGTAAATTGGCCATTTTCATGCACTTTTAACCATTCCATAAATCTTGTGTTTTGGGCCCCTGGAAGCATTAAAATCACTTTAAACATGCTAATTTTAGCTCTAACACTGATGATCCACCTACAAATGTGAACTGACGTTCAAAAATAAAACATTTGAAAACGGACCATTTTCCACATTTCTGAAGCATGACGTAATGGGGGGGTGTTATCTCTTTTGTCGAAAATCAGCCGTTTTTGCTCGAACATTAAATGCCTCCAAATGGTATTTAATTAACTTCCCGGGGTGAAGAAACCCTTTTTGAGAACTCAGAGTGAGTAAATTGGCCATTTTCATGCACTTTTAACCATTCCATAAATCTTGTGTTTTGGGCCCCTGGAAGCATGAAAATCACTTTAAACATGCTAATTTTAGCTCTAACACTGATGATCCACCTACAAATGTGAACTGACGTTCAAAAATAAAACATTTGAAAACGGACCATTTTCCACATTTCTGAAGCATGACGTAATGGGGGGGTGTTATCTCTTTTGTCGAAAATCAGCCGTTTTTGCTCGAACATTAAATGCCTCCAAATGGTATTTAATTAACTTCCCGAGCCCCTGGAAGCATGAAAATCACTTTAAACATGCTAATTTTAGCTCTAACACTGATGATCCACCTACAAATGTGAACTGACGTTCAAAAATAAAACATTTGAAAACGGACCATTTTCCACATTTCTGAAGCATGACGTAATGGGGGGGTGTTATATCTTTTGTCGAAAATCAGCCGTTTTTGCTCGAACATTAAATGCCTCCAAATGGTATTTAATTAACTTCCCGGGGTGAAGAAACCCTTTTTGAGAACTCAGAGTGAGTAAATTGGCCATTTTCATGCACTTTTAACCATTCCATAAATCTTGTGTTTTGGGCCCCTGGAAGCATGAAAATCACTTTAAACATGCTAATTTTAGCTCTAACACTGATGATCCACCTACAAATGTGAACTGACGTTCAAAAATAAAACATTTGAAAACGGACCATTTTCCACATTTCTGAAGCATGACGTAATGGGGGGGTGTTATCTCTTTTGTCGAAAATCAGCCGTTTTTGCTCGAACATTAAATGCCTCCAAATGGTATTTAATTAACTTCCCGAGCCCCTGGAAGCATGAAAATCACTTTAAACATGCTAATTTTAGCTCTAACACTGATGATCCACCTACAAATGTGAACTGACGTTCAAAAATAAAACATTTGAAAACGGACCATTTTCCACATTTCTGAAGCATGACGTAATGGGGGGGTGTTATCTCTTTTGTCGAAAATCAGCCGTTTTTGCTCGAACATTAAATGCCTCCAAATGGTATTTAATTAACTTCCCGAGCCCCTGGAAGCATGAAAATCACTTTAAACATGCTAATTTTAGCTCTAACACTGATGATCCACCTACAAATGTGAACTGACGTTCAAAAATAAAACATTTGAAAACGGACCATTTTCCACATTTCTGAAGCATGACGAATGGGGGGGTGTTATCTCTTTTGTCGAAAATCAGCCGTTTTTGCTCGAACATTAAATGCCTCCAAATGGTATTTAATTAACTTCCCGGGGTGAAGAACCCCTTTTTGAGAACTCAGAGTGAGTAAATTGGCCATTTTCATGCACTTTTAACCATTCCATAAATCTTGTGTTTTGGGCCCCTGGAAGCATGAAAATCACTTTAAACATGCTAATTTTAGCTCTAACACTGATGATCCACCTACAAATGTGAACTGACGTTCAAAAATAAAACATTTGAAAACGGACCATTTTCCACATTTCTGAAGCATGACGTAATGGGGGGGTGTTATCTCTTTTGTCGAAAATCAGCCGTTTTTGCTCGAACATTAAATGCCTCCAAATGGTATTTAATTAACTTCCCGGGGTGAAGAAACCCTTTTTGAGAACTCAGAGTGAGTAAATTGGCCATTTTCATGCACTTTTAACCATTCCATAAATCTTGTGTTTTGGGCCCCTGGAAGCATTAAAATCACTTTAAACATGCTAATTTTAGCTCTAACACTGATGATCCACCTACAAATGTGAACTGACGTTCAAAAATAAAACATTTGAAAACGGACCATTTTCCACATTTCTGAAGCATGACGTAATGGGGGGGTGTTATCTCTTTTGTCGAAAATCAGCCGTTTTTGCTCGAACATTAAATGCCTCCAAATGGTATTTAATTAACTTCCCGGGGTGAAGAAACCCTTTTTGAGAACTCAGAGTGAGTAAATTGGCCATTTTCATGCACTTTTAACCATTCCATAAATCTTGTGTTTTGGGCCCCTGGAAGCATGAAAATCACTTTAAACATGCTAATTTTAGCTCTAACACTGATGATCCACCTACAAATGTGAACTGACGTTCAAAAATAAAACATTTGAAAACGGACCATTTTCCACATTTCTGAAGCATGACGTAATGGGGGGGTGTTATCTCTTTTGTCGAAAATCAGCCGTTTTTGCTCGAACATTAAATGCCTCCAAATGGTATTTAATTAACTTCCCGAGCCCCTGGAAGCATGAAAATCACTTTAAACATGCTAATTTTAGCTCTAACACTGATGATCCACCTACAAATGTGAACTGACGTTCAAAAATATAACATTTGAAAACGGACCATTTTCCACATTTCTGAAGCATGACGTAATGGGGGGGTGTTATCTCTTTTGTCGAAAATCAGCCGTTTTTGCTCGAACATTAAATGCCTCCAAATGGTATTTAATTAACTTCCCGGGGTGAAGAAACCCTTTTTGAGAACTCAGAGTGAGTAAATTGGCCATTTTCATGCACTTTTAACCATTCCATAAATCTTGTGTTTTGGGCCCCTGGAAGCATGAAAATCACTTTAAACATGCTAATTTTAGCTCTAACACTGATGATCCACCTACAAATGTGAACTGACGTTCAAAAATAAAACATTTGAAAACGGACCATTTTCCACATTTCTGAAGCATGACGTAATGGGGGGGTGTTATCTCTTTTGTCGAAAATCAGCCGTTTTTGCTCGAACATTAAATGCCTCCAAATGGTATTTAATTAACTTCCCGAGCCCCTGGAAGCATGAAAATCACTTTAAACATGCTAATTTTAGCTCTAACACTGATGATCCACCTACAAATGTGAACTGACGTTCAAAAATAAAACATTTGAAAACGGACCATTTTCCACATTTCTGAAGCATGACGTAATGGGGGGGTGTTATCTCTTTTGTCGAAAATCAGCCGTTTTTGCTCGAACATTAAATGCCTCCAAATGGTATTTAATTAACTTCCCGAGCCCCTGGAAGCATGAAAATCACTTTAAACATGCTAATTTTAGCTCTAACACTGATGATCCACCTACAAATGTGAACTGACGTTCAAAAATAAAACATTTGAAAACGGACCATTTTCCACATTTCTGAAGCATGACGAATGGGGGGGTGTTATCTCTTTTGTCGAAAATCAGCCGTTTTTGCTCGAACATTAAATGCCTCCAAATGGTATTTAATTAACTTCCCGGGGTGAAGAACCCCTTTTTGAGAACTCAGAGTGAGTAAATTGGCCATTTTCATGCACTTTTAACCATTCCATAAATCTTGTGTTTTGGGCCCCTGGAAGCATGAAAATCACTTTAAACATGCTAATTTTAGCTCTAACACTGATGATCCACCTACAAATGTGAACTGACGTTCAAAAATAAAACATTTGAAAACGGACCATTTTCCACATTTCTGAAGCATGACGTAATGGGGGGGTGTTATCTCTTTTGTCGAAAATCAGCCGTTTTTGCTCGAACATTAAATGCCTCCAAATGGTATTTAATTAACTTCCCGGGGTGAAGAAACCCTTTTTGAGAACTCAGAGTGAGTAAATTGGCCATTTTCATGCACTTTTAACCATTCCATAAATCTTGTGTTTTGGGCCCCTGGAAGCATTAAAATCACTTTAAACATGCTAATTTTAGCTCTAACACTGATGATCCACCTACAAATGTGAACTGACGTTCAAAAATAAAACATTTGAAAACGGACCATTTTCCACATTTCTGAAGCATGACGTAATGGGGGGGTGTTATCTCTTTTGTCGAAAATCAGCCGTTTTTGCTCGAACATTAAATGCCTCCAAATGGTATTTAATTAACTTCCCGGGGTGAAGAAACCCTTTTTGAGAACTCAGAGTGAGTAAATTGGCCATTTTCATGCACTTTTAACCATTCCATAAATCTTGTGTTTTGGGCCCCTGGAAGCATGAAAATCACTTTAAACATGCTAATTTTAGCTCTAACACTGATGATCCACCTACAAATGTGAACTGACGTTCAAAAATAAAACATTTGAAAACGGACCATTTTCCACATTTCTGAAGCATGACGTAATGGGGGGGTGTTATCTCTTTTGTCGAAAATCAGCCGTTTTTGCTCGAACATTAAATGCCTCCAAATGGTATTTAATTAACTTCCCGAGCCCCTGGAAGCATGAAAATCACTTTAAACATGCTAATTTTAGCTCTAACACTGATGATCCACCTACAAATGTGAACTGACGTTCAAAAATAAAACATTTGAAAACGGACCATTTTCCACATTTCTGAAGCATGACGTAATGGGGGGGTGTTATCTCTTTTGTCGAAAATCAGCCGTTTTTGCTCGAACATTAAATGCCTCCAAATGGTATTTAATTAACTTCCCGGGGTGAAGAAACCCTTTTTGAGAACTCAGAGTGAGTAAATTGGCCATTTTCATGCACTTTTAACCATTCCATAAATCTTGTGTTTTGGGCCCCTGGAAGCATGAAAATCACTTTAAACATGCTAATTTTAGCTCTAACACTGATGATCCACCTACAAATGTGAACTGACGTTCAAAAATAAAACATTTGAAAACGGACCATTTTCCACATTTCTGAAGCATGACGTAATGGGGGGGTGTTATCTCTTTTGTCGAAAATCAGCCGTTTTTGCTCGAACATTAAATGCCTCCAAATGGTATTTAATTAACTTCCCGAGCCCCTGGAAGCATGAAAATCACTTTAAACATGCTAATTTTAGCTCTAACACTGATGATCCACCTACAAATGTGAACTGACGTTCAAAAATAAAACATTTGAAAACGGACCATTTTCCACATTTCTGAAGCATGACGTAATGGGGGGGTGTTATCTCTTTTGTCGAAAATCAGCCGTTTTTGCTCGAACATTAAATGCCTCCAAATGGTATTTAATTAACTTCCCGAGCCCCTGGAAGCATGAAAATCACTTTAAACATGCTAATTTTAGCTCTAACACTGATGATCCACCTACAAATGTGAACTGACGTTCAAAAATAAAACATTTGAAAACGGACCATTTTCCACATTTCTGAAGCATGACGAATGGGGGGGTGTTATCTCTTTTGTCGAAAATCAGCCGTTTTTGCTCGAACATTAAATGCCTCCAAATGGTATTTAATTAACTTCCCGGGGTGAAGAACCCCTTTTTGAGAACTCAGAGTGAGTAAATTGGCCATTTTCATGCACTTTTAACCATTCCATAAATCTTGTGTTTTGGGCCCCTGGAAGCATGAAAATCACTTTAAACATGCTAATTTTAGCTCTAACACTGATGATCCACCTACAAATGTGAACTGACGTTCAAAAATAAAACATTTGAAAACGGACCATTTTCCACATTTCTGAAGCATGACGTAATGGGGGGGTGTTATCTCTTTTGTCGAAAATCAGCCGTTTTTGCTCGAACATTAAATGCCTCCAAATGGTATTTAATTAACTTCCCGGGGTGAAGAAACCCTTTTTGAGAACTCAGAGTGAGTAAATTGGCCATTTTCATGCACTTTTAACCATTCCATAAATCTTGTGTTTTGGGCCCCTGGAAGCATTAAAATCACTTTAAACATGCTAATTTTAGCTCTAACACTGATGATCCACCTACAAATGTGAACTGACGTTCAAAAATAAAACATTTGAAAACGGACCATTTTCCACATTTCTGAAGCATGACGTAATGGGGGGGTGTTATCTCTTTTGTCGAAAATCAGCCGTTTTTGCTCGAACATTAAATGCCTCCAAATGGTATTTAATTAACTTCCCGGGGTGAAGAAACCCTTTTTGAGAACTCAGAGTGAGTAAATTGGCCATTTTCATGCACTTTTAACCATTCCATAAATCTTGTGTTTTGGGCCCCTGGAAGCATGAAAATCACTTTAAACATGCTAATTTTAGCTCTAACACTGATGATCCACCTACAAATGTGAACTGACGTTCAAAAATAAAACATTTGAAAACGGACCATTTTCCACATTTCTGAAGCATGACGTAATGGGGGGGTGTTATCTCTTTTGTCGAAAATCAGCCGTTTTTGCTCGAACATTAAATGCCTCCAAATGGTATTTAATTAACTTCCCGAGCCCCTGGAAGCATGAAAATCACTTTAAACATGCTAATTTTAGCTCTAACACTGATGATCCACCTACAAATGTGAACTGACGTTCAAAAATAAAACATTTGAAAACGGACCATTTTCCACATTTCTGAAGCATGACGTAATGGGGGGGTGTTATCTCTTTTGTCGAAAATCAGCCGTTTTTGCTCGAACATTAAATGCCTCCAAATGGTATTTAATTAACTTCCCGGGGTGAAGAAACCCTTTTTGAGAACTCAGAGTGAGTAAATTGGCCATTTTCATGCACTTTTAACCATTCCATAAATCTTGTGTTTTGGGCCCCTGGAAGCATGAAAATCACTTTAAACATGCTAATTTTAGCTCTAACACTGATGATCCACCTACAAATGTGAACTGACGTTCAAAAATAAAACATTTGAAAACGGACCATTTTCCACATTTCTGAAGCATGACGTAATGGGGGGGTGTTATCTCTTTTGTCGAAAATCAGCCGTTTTTGCTCGAACATTAAATGCCTCCAAATGGTATTTAATTAACTTCCCGAGCCCCTGGAAGCATGAAAATCACTTTAAACATGCTAATTTTAGCTCTAACACTGATGATCCACCTACAAATGTGAACTGACGTTCAAAAATAAAACATTTGAAAACGGACCATTTTCCACATTTCTGAAGCATGACGTAATGGGGGGGTGTTATCTCTTTTGTCGAAAATCAGCCGTTTTTGCTCGAACATTAAATGCCTCCAAATGGTATTTAATTAACTTCCCGAGCCCCTGGAAGCATGAAAATCACTTTAAACATGCTAATTTTAGCTCTAACACTGATGATCCACCTACAAATGTGAACTGACGTTCAAAAATAAAACATTTGAAAACGGACCATTTTCCACATTTCTGAAGCATGACGAATGGGGGGGTGTTATCTCTTTTGTCGAAAATCAGCCGTTTTTGCTCGAACATTAAATGCCTCCAAATGGTATTTAATAAACTTCCCGGGGTGAAGAACCCCTTTTTGAGAACTCAGAGTGAGTAAATTGGCCATTTTCATGCACTTTTAACCATTCCATAAATCTTGTGTTTTGGGCCCCTGGAAGCATGAAAATCACTTTAAACATGCTAATTTTAGCTCTAACACTGATGATCCACCTACAAATGTGAACTGACGTTCAAAAATAAAACATTTGAAAACGGACCATTTTCCACATTTCTGAAGCATGACGTAATGGGGGGGTGTTATCTCTTTTGTCGAAAATCAGCCGTTTTTGCTCGAACATTAAATGCCTCCAAATGGTATTTAATTAACTTCCCGAGCCCCTGGAAGCATGAAAATCACTTTAAACATGCTAATTTTAGCTCTAACACTGATGATCCACCTACAAATGTGAACTGACGTTCAAAAATAAAACATTTGAAAACGGACCATTTTCCACATTTCTGAAGCATGACGTAATGGGGGGGTGTTATCTCTTTTGTCGAAAATCAGCCGTTTTTGCTCGAACATTAAATGCCTCCAAATGGTATTTAATTAACTTCCCGAGCCCCTGGAAGCATGAAAATCACTTTAAACATGCTAATTTTAGCTCTAACACTGATGATCCACCTACAAATGTGAACTGACGTTCAAAAATAAAACATTTGAAAACGGACCATTTTCCACATTTCTGAAGCATGACGTAATGGGGGGGTGTTATCTCTTTTGTCGAAAATCAGCCGTTTTTGCTCGAACATTAAATGCCTCCAAATGGTATTTAATTAACTTCCCGAGCCCCTGGAAGCATGAAAATCACTTTAAACATGCTAATTTTAGCTCTAACACTGATGATCCACCTACAAATGTGAACTGACGTTCAAAAATAAAACATTTGAAAACGGACCATTTTCCACATTTCTGAAGCATGACGTAATGGGGGGGTGTTATCTCTTTTGTCGAAAATCAGCCGTTTTTGCTCGAACATTAAATGCCTCCAAATGGTATTTAATTAACTTCCCGAGCCCCTGGAAGCATGAAAATCACTTTAAACATGCTAATTTTAGCTCTAACACTGATGATCCACCTACAAATGTGAACTGACGTTCAAAAATAAAACATTTGAAAACGGACCATTTTCCACATTTCTGAAGCATGACGTAATGGGGGGGTGTTATCTCTTTTGTCGAAAATCAGCCGTTTTTGCTCGAACATTAAATGCCTCCAAATGGTATTTAATTAACTTCCCGGGGTGAAGAAACCCTTTTTGAGAACTCAGAGTGAGTAAATTGGCCATTTTCATGCACTTTTAACCATTCCATAAATCTTGTGTTTTGGGCCCCTGGAAGCATGAAAATCACTTTAAACATGCTAATTTTAGTTTTAACACTGATGATTCACCTACAAATGTGAACTGACGTTAAAAAATAAAACATTTGAAAACGGACCATTTTCCACATTTCTGAAGCATGACGTAATGGGGGGGTGTTATCTCTTTTGTCGAAAATCAGCCGTTTTTGCTCGAACATTAAATGCCTCCAAATGGTATTTAATTAACTTCCCGAGCCCCTGGAAGCATGAAAATCACTTTAAACATGCTAATTTTAGCTCTAACACTGATGATCCACCTACAAATGTGAACTGACGTTCAAAAATAAAACATTTGAAAACGGACCATTTTCCACATTTCTGAAGCATGACGTAATGGGGGGGTGTTATCTCTTTTGTCGAAAATCAGCCGTTTTTGCTCGAACATTAAATGCCTCCAAATGGTATTTAATTAACTTCCCGAGCCCCTGGAAGCATGAAAATCACTTTAAACATGCTAATTTTAGCTCTAACACTGATGATCCACCTACAAATGTGAACTGACGTTCAAAAATAAAACATTTGAAAACGGACCATTTTCCACATTTCTGAAGCATGACGTAATGGGGGGGGTGTTATCTCTTTTGTCGAAAATCAGCCGTTTTTGCTCGAACATTAAATGCCTCCAAATGGTATTTAATTAACTTCCCGAGCCCCTGGAAGCATGAAAATCACTTTAAACATGCTAATTTTAGCTCTAACACTGATGATCCACCTACAAATGTGAACTGACGTTCAAAAATAAAACATTTGAAAACGGACCATTTTCCACATTTCTGAAGCATGACGTAATGGGGGGGTGTTATCTCTTTTGTCGAAAATCAGCCGTTTTTGCTCGAACATTAAATGCCTCCAAATGGTATTTAATTAACTTCCCGAGCCCCTGGAAGCATGAAAATCACTTTAAACATGCTAATTTTAGCTCTAACACTGATGATCCACCTACAAATGTGAACTGACGTTCAAAAATAAAACATTTGAAAACGGACCATTTTCCACATTTCTGAAGCATGACGTAATGGGGGGGGTGTTATCTCTTTTGTCGAAAATCAGCCGTTTTTGCTCGAACATTAAATGCCTCCAAATGGTATTTAATTAACTTCCCGAGCCCCTGGAAGCATGAAAATCACTTTAAACATGCTAATTTTAGCTCTAACACTGATGATCCACCTACAAATGTGAACTGACGTTCAAAAATAAAACATTTGAAAACGGACCATTTTCTACATTTCTGAAGCATGACGTAATGGGGGGGTGTTATCTCTTTTGTCGAAAATCAGCCGTTTTTGCTCGAACATTAAATGCCTCCAAATGGTATTTAATTAACTTCCCGGGGTGAAGAAACCCTTTTTGAGAACTCAGAGTGAGTAAATTGGCCATTTTCATGCACTTTTAACCATTCCATAAATCTTGTGTTTTGGGCCCCTGGAAGCATGAAAATCACTTTAAACATGCTAATTTTAGCTCTAACACTGATGATCCACCTACAAATGTGAACTGACGTTCAAAAATAAAACATTTGAAAACGGACCATTTTCCACATTTCTGAAGCATGACGTAATGGGGGGGTGTTATCTCTTTTGTCGAAAATCAGCCGTTTTTGCTCGAACATTAAATGCCTCCAAATGGTATTTAATTAACTTCCCGAGCCCCTGGAAGCATGAAAATCACTTTAAACATGCTAATTTTAGCTCTAACACTGATGATCCACCTACAAATGTGAACTGACGTTCAAAAATAAAACATTTGAAAACGGACCATTTTCCACATTTCTGAAGCATGACGTAATGGGGGGGTGTTATCTCTTTTGTCGAAAATCAGCCGTTTTTGCTCGAACATTAAATGCCTCCAAATGGTATTTAATTAACTTCCCGAGCCCCTGGAAGCATGAAAATCACTTTAAACATGCTAATTTTAGCTCTAACACTGATGATCCACCTACAAATGTGAACTGACGTTCAAAAATAAAACATTTGAAAACGGACCATTTTCCACATTTCTGAAGCATGACGTAATGGGGGGGTGTTATCTCTTTTGTCGAAAATCAGCCGTTTTTGCTCGAACATTAAATGCCTCCAAATGGTATTTAATTAACTTCCCGGGGTGAAGAAACCCTTTTTGAGAACTCAGAGTGAGTAAATTGGCCATTTTCATGCACTTTTAACCATTCCATAAATCTTGTGTTTTGGGCCCCTGGAAGCATGAAAATCACTTTAAACATGCTAATTTTAGCTCTAACACTGATGATCCACCTACAAATGTGAACTGACGTTCAAAAATAAAACATTTGAAAACGGACCATTTTCCACATTTCTGAAGCATGACGTAATGGGGGGGTGTTATCTCTTTTGTCGAAAATCAGCCGTTTTTGCTCGAACATTAAATGCCTCCAAATGGTATTTAATTAACTTCCCGAGCCCCTGGAAGCATGAAAATCACTTTAAACATGCTAATTTTAGCTCTAACACTGATGATCCACCTACAAATGTGAACTGACGTTCAAAAATAAAACATTTGAAAACGGACCATTTTCCACATTTCTGAAGCATGACGTAATGGGGGGGTGTTATCTCTTTTGTCGAAAATCAGCCGTTTTTGCTCGAACATTAAATGCCTCCAAATGGTATTTAATTAACTTCCCGAGCCCCTGGAAGCATGAAAATCACTTTAAACATGCTAATTTTAGCTCTAACACTGATGATCCACCTACAAATGTGAACTGACGTTCAAAAATAAAACATTTGAAAACGGACCATTTTCCACATTTCTGAAGCATGACGTAATGGGGGGGTGTTATCTCTTTTGTCGAAAATCAGCCGTTTTTGCTCGAACATTAAATGCCTCCAAATGGTATTTAATTAACTTCCCGAGCCCCTGGAAGCATGAAAATCACTTTAAACATGCTAATTTTAGCTCTAACACTGATGATCCACCTACAAATGTGAACTGACGTTCAAAAATAAAACATTTGAAAACGGACCATTTTCCACATTTCTGAAGCATGACGTAATGGGGGGGTGTTATCTCTTTTGTCGAAAATCAGCCGTTTTTGCTCGAACATTAAATGCCTCCAAATGGTATTTAATTAACTTCCCGGGGTGAAGAAACCCTTTTTGAGAACTCAGAGTGAGTAAATTGGCCATTTTCATGCACTTTTAACCATTCCATAAATCTTGTGTTTTGGGCCCCTGGAAGCATGAAAATCACTTTAAACATGCTAATTTTAGCTCTAACACTGATGATCCACCTACAAATGTGAACTGACGTTAAAAAATAAAACATTTGAAAACGGACCATTTTCCACATTTCTGAAGCATGACGTAATGGGGGGGTGTTATCTCTTTTGTCGAAAATCAGCCGTTTTTGCTCGAACATTAAATGCCTCCAAATGGTATTTAATTAACTTCCCGAGCCCCTGGAAGCATGAAAATCACTTTAAACATGCTAATTTTAGCTCTAACACTGATGATCCACCTACAAATGTGAACTGACGTTCAAAAATAAAACATTTGAAAACGGACCATTTTCCACATTTCTGAAGCATGACGTAATGGGGGGGTGTTATCTCTTTTGTCGAAAATCAGCCGTTTTTGCTCGAACATTAAATGCCTCCAAATGGTATTTAATTAACTTCCCGGGGTGAAGAAACCCTTTTTGAGAACTCAGAGTGAGTAAATTGGCCATTTTCATGCACTTTTAACCATTCCATAAATCTTGTGTTTTGGGCCCCTGGAAGCATGAAAATCACTTTAAACATGCTAATTTTAGCTCTAACACTGATGATCCACCTACAAATGTGAACTGACGTTCAAAAATAAAACATTTGAAAACGGACCATTTTCCACATTTCTGAAGCATGACGTAATGGGGGGGTGTTATCTCTTTTGTCGAAAATCAGCCGTTTTTGCTCGAACATTAAATGCCTCCAAATGGTATTTAATTAACTTCCCGGGGTGAAGAAACCCTTTTTGAGAACTCAGAGTGAGTAAATTGGCCATTTTCATGCACTTTTAACCATTCCATAAATCTTGTGTTTTGGGCCCCTGGAAGCATGAAAATCACTTTAAACATGCTAATTTTAGCTCTAACACTGATGATCCACCTACAAATGTGAACTGACGTTCAAAAATAAAACATTTGAAAACGGACCATTTTCCACATTTCTGAAGCATGACGTAATGGGGGGGTGTTATCTCTTTTGTCGAAAATCAGCCGTTTTTGCTCGAACATTAAATGCCTCCAAATGGTATTTAATTAACTTCCCAAGCCCCTGGAAGCATGAAAATCACTTTAAACATGCTAATTTTAGCTCTAACACTGATGATCCACCTACAAATGTGAACTGACGTTCAAAAATAAAACATTTGAAAACGGACCATTTTCCACATTTCTGAAGCATGACGTAATGGGGGGGTGTTATCTCTTTTGTCGAAAATCAGCCGTTTTTGCTCGAACATTAAATGCCTCCAAATGGTATTTAATTAACTTCCCGGGGTGAAGAAACCCTTTTTGAGAACTCAGAGTGAGTAAATTGGCCATTTTCATGCACTTTTAACCATTCCATAAATCTTGTGTTTTGGGCCCCTGGAAGCATGAAAATCACTTTAAACATGCTAATTTTAGCTCTAACACTGATGATCCACCTACTAATGTGAACTGACGTTCAAAAATAAAACATTTGAAAACGGACCATTTTCCACATTTCTGAAGCATGACGTAATGGGGGGGTGTTATCTCTTTTGTCGAAAATCAGCCGTTTTTGCTCGAACATTAAATGCCTCCAAATGGTATTTAATTAACTTCCCGAGCCCCTGGAAGCATGAAAATCACTTTAAACATGCTAATTTTAGCTCTAACACTGATGATCCACCTACAAATGTGAACTGACGTTCAAAAATAAAACATTTGAAAACGGACCATTTTCCACATTTCTGAAGCATGACGTAATGGGGGGGTGTTATCTCTTTTGTCGAAAATCAGCCGTTTTTGCTCGAACATTAAATGCCTCCAAATGGTATTTAATTAACTTCCCGGGGTGAAGAAACCCTTTTTGAGAACTCAGAGTGAGTAAATTGGCCATTTTCATGCACTTTTAACCATTCCATAAATCTTGTGTTTTGGGCCCCTGGAAGCATGAAAATCACTTTAAACATGCTAATTTTAGCTCTAACACTGATGATCCACCTACAAATGTGAACTGACGTTCAAAAATAAAACATTTGAAAACGGACCATTTTCCACATTTCTGAAGCATGACGTAATGGGGGGGTGTTATCTCTTTTGTCGAAAATCAGCCGTTTTTGCTCGAACATTAAATGCCTCCAAATGGTATTTAATTAACTTCCCGAGCCCCTGGAAGCATGAAAATCACTTTAAACATGCTAATTTTAGCTCTAACACTGATGATCCACCTACAAATATGAACAGACGTTCAAAAATAAAACATTTGAAAACGGACCATTTTCCACATTTCTGAAGCATGACGTAATGGGGGGGTGTTATCTCTTTTGTCGAAAATCAGCCGTTTTTGCTCGAACATTAAATGCCTCCAAATGGTATTTAATTAACTTCCCGAGCCCCTGGAAGCATGAAAATCACTTTAAACATGCTAATTTTAGCTCTAACACTGATGATCCACCTACAAATGTGAACTGACGTTCAAAAATAAAACATTTGAAAACGGACCATTTTCCACATTTCTGAAGCATGACGTAATGGGGGGGTGTTATCTCTTTTGTCGAAAATCAGCCGTTTTTGCTCGAACATTAAATGCCTCCAAATGGTATTTAATTAACTTCCCGAGCCCCTGGAAGCATGAAAATCACTTTAAACATGCTAATTTTAGCTCTAACACTGATGATCCACCTACAAATGTGAACTGACGTTCAAAAATAAAACATTTGAAAACGGACCATTTTCCACATTTCTGAAGCATGACGTAATGGGGGGGGTGTTATCTCTTTTGTCGAAAATCAGCCGTTTTTGCTCGAACATTAAATGCCTCCAAATGGTATTTAATTAACTTCCCGAGCCCCTGGAAGCATGAAAATCACTTTAAACATGCTAATTTTAGCTCTAACACTGATGATCCACCTACAAATGTGAACTGACGTTCAAAAATAAAACATTTGAAAACGGACCATTTTCCACATTTCTGAAGCATGACGTAATGGGGGGGTGTTATCTCTTTTGTCGAAAATCAGCCGTTTTTGCTCGAACATTAAATGCCTCCAAATGGTATTTAATTAACTTCCCCGGGGTGAAGAAACCCTTTTTGAGAACTCAGAGTGAGTAAATTGGCCATTTTCATGCACTTTTAACCATTCCATAAATCTTGTGTTTTGGGCCCCTGGAAGCATGAAAATCACTTTAAACATGCTAATTTTAGCTCTAACACTGATGATCCACCTACAAATGTGAACTGACGTTCAAAAATAAAACATTTGAAAACGGACCATTTTCCACATTTCTGAAGCATGACGTAATGGGGGGGTGTTATCTCTTTTGTCGAAAATCAGCCGTTTTTGCTCGAACATTAAATGCCTCCAAATGGTATTTAATTAACTTCCCGAGCCCCTGGAAGCATGAAAATCACTTTAAACATGCTAATTTTAGCTCTAACACTGATGATCCACCTACAAATGTGAACTGACGTTCAAAAATAAAACATTTGAAAACGGACCATTTTCCACATTTCTGAAGCATGACGTAATGGGGGGGTGTTATCTCTTTTGTCGAAAATCAGCCGTTTTTGCTCGAACATTAAATGCCTCCAAATGGTATTTAATTAACTTCCCGAGCCCCTGGAAGCATGAAAATCACTTTAAACATGCTAATTTTAGCTCTAACACTGATGATCCACCTACAAATGTGAACTGACGTTCAAAAATAAAACATTTGAAAACGGACCATTTTCCACATTTCTGAAGCATGACGTAATGGGGGGGTGTTATCTCTTTTGTCGAAAATCAGCCGTTTTTGCTCGAACATTAAATGCCTCCAAATGGTATTTAATTAACTTCCCGGGGTGAAGAAACCCTTTTTGAGAACTCAGAGTGAGTAAATTGGCCATTTTCATGCACTTTTAACCATTCCATAAATCTTGTGTTTTGGGCCCCTGGAAGCATGAAAATCACTTTAAACATGCTAATTTTAGCTCTAACACTGATGATCCACCTACAAATGTGAACTGACGTTCAAAAATAAAACATTTGAAAACGGACCATTTTCCACATTTCTGAAGCATGACGTAATGGGGGGGTGTTATCTCTTTTCTCGAAAATCAGCCGTTTTTGCTCGAACATTAAATGCCTCCAAATGGTATTTAATTAACTTCCCGAGCCCCTGGAAGCATGAAAATCACTTTAAACATGCTAATTTTAGCTCTAACACTGATGATCCACCTACAAATGTGAACTGACGTTCAAAAATAAAACATTTGAAAACGGACCATTTTCCACATTTCTGAAGCATGACGTAATGGGGGGGTGTTATCTCTTTTGTCGAAAATCAGCCGTTTTTGCTCGAACATTAAATGCCTCCAAATGGTATTTAATTAACTTCCCGAGCCCCTGGAAGCATGAAAATCACTTTAAACATGCTAATTTTAGCTCTAACACTGATGATCCACCTACAAATGTGAACTGACGTTCAAAAATAAAACATTTGAAAACGGACCATTTTCCACATTTCTGAAGCATGACGTAATGGGGGGGTGTTATCTCTTTTGTCGAAAATCAGCCGTTTTTGCTCGAACATTAAATGCCTCCAAATGGTATTTAATTAACTTCCCGAGCCCCTGGAAGCATGAAAATCACTTTAAACATGCTAATTTTAGCTCTAACACTGATGATCCACCTACAAATGTGAACTGACGTTCAAAAATAAAACATTTGAAAACGGACCATTTTCCACATTTCTGAAGCATGACGTAATGGGGGGGTGTTATCTCTTTTGTCGAAAATCAGCCGTTTTTGCTCGAACATTAAATGCCTCCAAATGGTATTTAATTAACTTCCCGAGCCCCTGGAAGCATGAAAATCACTTTAAACATGCTAATTTTAGCTCTAACACTGATGATCCACCTACAAATGTGAACTGACGTTCAAAAATAAAACATTTGAAAACGGACCATTTTCCACATTTCTGAAGCATGACGTAATGGGGGGGTGTTATCTCTTTTGTCGAAAATCAGCCGTTTTTGCTCGAACATTAAATGCCTCCAAATGGTATTTAATTAACTTCCCGGGGTGAAGAAACCCTTTTTGAGAACTCAGAGTGAGTAAATTGGCCATTTTCATGCACTTTTAACCATTCCATAAATCTTGTGTTTTGGGCCCCTGGAAGCATGAAAATCACTTTAAACATGCTAATTTTAGCTCTAACACTGATGATCCACCTACAAATGTGAACTGACGTTCAAAAATAAAACATTTGAAAACGGACCATTTTCCACATTTCTGAAGCATGACGTAATGGGGGGGTGTTATCTCTTTTGTCGAAAATCAGCCGTTTTTGCTCGAACATTAAATGCCTCCAAATGGTATTTAATTAACTTCCCGAGCCCCTGGAAGCATGAAAATCACTTTAAACATGCTAATTTTAGCTCTAACACTGATGATCCACCTACAAATGTGAACTGACGTTCAAAAATAAAACATTTGAAAACGGACCATTTTCCACATTTCTGAAGCATGACGTAATGGGGGGGTGTTATCTCTTTTGTCGAAAATCAGCCGTTTTTGCTCGAACATTAAATGCCTCCAAATGGTATTTAATTAACTTCCCGAGCCCCTGGAAGCATGAAAATCACTTTAAACATGCTAATTTTAGCTCTAACACTGATGATCCACCTACAAATGTGAACTGACGTTCAAAAATAAAACATTTGAAAACGGACCATTTTCCACATTTCTGAAGCATGACGTAATGGGGGGGTGTTATCTCTTTTGTCGAAAATCAGCCGTTTTTGCTCGAACATTAAATGCCTCCAAATGGTATTTAATTAACTTCCCGGGGTGAAGAAACCCTTTTTGAGAACTCAGAGTGAGTAAATTGGCCATTTTCATGCACTTTTAACCATTCCATAAATCTTGTGTTTTGGGCCCCTGGAAGCATGAAAATCACTTTAAACATGCTAATTTTAGCTCTAACACTGATGATCCACCTACAAATGTGAACTGACGTTCAAAAATAAAACATTTGAAAACGGACCATTTTCCACATTTCTGAAGCATGACGTAATGGGGGGGTGTTATCTCTTTTGTCGAAAATCAGCCGTTTTTGCTCGAACATTAAATGCCTCCAAATGGTATTTAATTAACTTCCCGAGCCCCTGGAAGCATGAAAATCACTTTAAACATGCTAATTTTAGCTCTAACACTGATGATCCACCTACAAATGTGAACTGACGTTCAAAAATAAAACATTTGAAAACGGACCATTTTCCACATTTCTGAAGCATGACGTAATGGGGGGGTGTTATCTCTTTTGTCGAAAATCAGCCGTTTTTGCTCGAACATTAAATGCCTCCAAATGGTATTTAATTAACTTCCCGAGCCCCTGGAAGCATGAAAATCACTTTAAACATGCTAATTTTAGCTCTAACACTGATGATCCACCTACAAATGTGAACTGACGTTCAAAAATAAAACATTTGAAAACGGACCATTTTCCACATTTCTGAAGCATGACGTAATGGGGGGGTGTTATCTCTTTTGTCGAAAATCAGCCGTTTTTGCTCGAACATTAAATGCCTCCAAATGGTATTTAATTAACTTCCCGAGCCCCTGGAAGCATGAAAATCACTTTAAACATGCTAATTTTAGCTCTAACACTGATGATCCACCTACAAATGTGAACTGACGTTCAAAAATAAAACATTTGAAAACGGACCATTTTCCACATTTCTGAAGCATGACGTAATGGGGGGGTGTTATCTCTTTTGTCGAAAATCAGCCGTTTTTGCTCGAACATTAAATGCCTCCAAATGGTATTTAATTAACTTCCCGAGCCCCTGGAAGCATGAAAATCACTTTAAACATGCTAATTTTAGCTCTAACACTGATGATCCACCTACAAATGTGAACTGACGTTCAAAAATAAAACATTTGAAAACGGACCATTTTCCACATTTCTGAAGCATGACGTAATGGGGGGGTGTTATCTCTTTTGTCGAAAATCAGCCGTTTTTGCTCGAACATTAAATGCCTCCAAATGGTATTTAATTAACTTCCCGGGGTGAAGAAACCCTTTTTGAGAACTCAGAGTGAGTAAATTGGCCATTTTCATGCACTTTTAACCATTCCATAAATCTTGTGTTTTGGGCCCCTGGAAGCATGAAAATCACTTTAAACATGCTAATTTTAGCTCTAACACTGATGATCCACCTACAAATGTGAACTGACGTTAAAAAATAAAACATTTGAAAACGGACCATTTTCCACATTTCTGAAGCATGACGTAATGGGGGGGTGTTATCTCTTTTGTCGAAAATCAGCCGTTTTTGCTCGAACATTAAATGCCTCCAAATGGTATTTAATTAACTTCCCGAGCCCCTGGAAGCATGAAAATCACTTTAAACATGCTAATTTTAGCTCTAACACTGATGATCCACCTACAAATGTGAACTGACGTTCAAAAATAAAACATTTGAAAACGGACCCTTTTCCACATTTCTGAAGCATGACGTAATGGGGGGGTGTTATCTCTTTTGTCGAAAATCAGCCGTTTTTGCTCGAACATTAAATGCCTCCAAATGGTATTTAATTAACTTCCCGGGGTGAAGAAACCCTTTTTGAGAACTCAGAGTGAGTAAATTGGCCATTTTCATGCACTTTTAACCATTCCATAAATCTTGTGTTTTGGGCCCCTGGAAGCATGAAAATCACTTTAAACATGCTAATTTTAGCTCTAACACTGATGATCCACCTACAAATGTGAACTGACGTTCAAAAATAAAACATTTGAAAACGGACCATTTTCCACATTTCTGAAGCATGACGTAATGGGGGGGTGTTATCTCTTTTGTCGAAAATCAGCCGTTTTTGCTCGAACATTAAATGCCTCCAAATGGTATTTAATTAACTTCCCGGGGTGAAGAAACCCTTTTTGAGAACTCAGAGTGAGTAAATTGGCCATTTTCATGCACTTTTAACCATTCCATAAATCTTGTGTTTTGGGCCCCTGGAAGCATGAAAATCACTTTAAACATGCTAATTTTAGCTCTAACACTGATGATCCACCTACAAATGTGAACTGACGTTCAAAAATAAAACATTTGAAAACGGACCATTTTCCACATTTCTGAAGCATGACGTAATGGGGGGGTGTTATCTCTTTTGTCGAAAATCAGCCGTTTTTGCTCGAACATTAAATGCCTCCAAATGGTATTTAATTAACTTCCCAAGCCCCTGGAAGCATGAAAATCACTTTAAACATGCTAATTTTAGCTCTAACACTGATGATCCACCTACAAATGTGAACTGACGTTCAAAAATAAAACATTTGAAAACGGACCATTTTCCACATTTCTGAAGCATGACGTAATGGGGGGGTGTTATCTCTTTTGTCGAAAATCAGCCGTTTTTGCTCGAACATTAAATGCCTCCAAATGGTATTTAATTAACTTCCCGGGGTGAAGAAACCCTTTTTGAGAACTCAGAGTGAGTAAATTGGCCATTTTCATGCACTTTTAACCATTCCATAAATCTTGTGTTTTGGGCCCCTGGAAGCATGAAAATCACTTTAAACATGCTAATTTTAGCTCTAACACTGATGATCCACCTACAAATGTGAACTGACGTTCAAAAATAAAACATTTGAAAACGGACCATTTTCCACATTTCTGAAGCATGACGTAATGGGGGGGTGTTATCTCTTTTGTCGAAAATCAGCCGTTTTTGCTCGAACATTAAATGCCTCCAAATGGTATTTAATTAACTTCCCGAGCCCCTGGAAGCATGAAAATCACTTTAAACATGCTAATTTTAGCTCTAACACTGATGATCCACCTACAAATGTGAACTGACGTTCAAAAATAAAACATTTGAAAACGGACCATTTTCCACATTTCTGAAGCATGACGTAATGGGGGGGTGTTATCTCTTTTGTCGAAAATCAGCCGTTTTTGCTCGAACATTAAATGCCTCCAAATGGTATTTAATTAACTTCCCGAGCCCCTGGAAGCATGAAAATCACTTTAAACATGCTAATTTTAGCTCTAACACTGATGATCCACCTACAAATGTGAACTGACGTTCAAAAATAAAACATTTGAAAACGGACCATTTTCCACATTTCTGAAGCATGACGTAATGGGGGGGTGTTATCTCTTTTGTCGAAAATCAGCCGTTTTTGCTCGAACATTAAATGCCTCCAAATGGTATTTAATTAACTTCCCGAGCCCCTGGAAGCATGAAAATCACTTTAAACATGCTAATTTTAGCTCTAACACTGATGATCCACCTACAAATGTGAACTGACGTTCAAAAATAAAACATTTGAAAACGGACCATTTTCCACATTTCTGAAGCATGACGTAATGGGGGGGTGTTATCTCTTTTGTCGAAAATCAGCCGTTTTTGCTCGAACATTAAATGCCTCCAAATGGTATTTAATTAACTTACCGAGCCCCTGGAAGCATGAAAATCACTTTAAACATGCTAATTTTAGCTATAACACTGATGATCCACCTACAAATGTGAACTGACGTTCAAAAATAAAACATTTGAAAACGGACCATTTTCCACATTTCTGAAGCATGACGTAATGGGGGGGTGTTATCTCTTTTGTCGAAAATCAGCCGTTTTTGCTCGAACATTAAATGCCTCCAAATGGTATTTAATTAACTTCCCGAGCCCCTGGAAGCATGGAAATCACTTTAAACATGCTAATTTTAGCTCTAACACTGATGATCCACCTACAAATGTGAACTGACGTTCAAAAATAAAACATTTGAAAACGGACCATTTTCCACATTTCTGAAGCATGACGTAATGGGGGGGTGTTATCTCTTTTGTCGAAAATCAGCCGTTTTTGCTCGAACATTAAATGCCTCCAAATGGTATTTAATTAACTTCCCGGGGTGAAGAAACCCTTTTTGAGAACTCAGAGTGAGTAAATTGGCCATTTTCATGCACTTTTAACCATTCCATAAATCTTGTGTTTTGGGCCCCTGGAAGCATGAAAATCACTTTAAACATGCTAATTTTAGCTCTAACACTGATGATCCACCTACAAATGTGAACTGACGTTAAAAAATAAAACATTTGAAAACGGACCATTTTCCACATTTCTGAAGCATGACGTAATGGGGGGGTGTTATCTCTTTTGTCGAAAATCAGCCGTTTTTGCTCGAACATTAAATGCCTCCAAATGGTATTTAATTAACTTCCCGAGCCCCTGGAAGCATGAAAATCACTTTAAACATGCTAATTTTAGCTCTAACACTGATGATCCACCTACAAATGTGAACTGACGTTCAAAAATAAAACATTTGAAAACGGACCATTTTCCACATTTCTGAAGCATGACGTAATGGGGGGGTGTTATCTCTTTTGTCGAAAATCAGCCGTTTTTGCTCGAACATTAAATGCCTCCAAATGATATTTAATTAACTTCCCGGGGTGAAGAAACCCTTTTTGGGAACTCAGAGTGAGTAAATTGGCCATTTTCATGCACTTTTAACCATTCCATAAATCCTGTGTTTTGGGCCCCTGGAAGCATGAAAATCACTTTAAACATGCTAATTTTAGCTCTAACACTGATGATCCACCTACAAATGTGAACTGACGTTCAAAAATAAAACATTTGAAAACGGACCATTTTCCACATTTCTGAAGCATGACGTAATGGGGGGGTGTTATCTCTTTTGTCGAAAATCAGCCGTTTTTGCTCGAACATTAAATGCCTCCAAATGGTATTTAATTAACTTCCCGGGGTGAAGAAACCCTTTTTGAGAACTCAGAGTGAGTAAATTGGCCATTTTCATGCACTTTTAACCATTCCATAAATCTTGTGTTTTGGGCCCCTGGAAGCATGAAAATCACTTTAAACATGCTAATTTTAGCTCTAACACTGATGATCCACCTACAAATGTGAACTGACGTTCAAAAATAAAACATTTGAAAACGGACCATTTTCCACATTTCTGAAGCATGACGTAATGGGGGGGTGTTATCTCTTTTGTCGAAAATCAGCCGTTTTTGCTCGAACATTAAATGCCTCCAAATGGTATTTAATTAACTTCCCGAGCCCCTGAAAGCATGAAAATCACTTTAAACATGCTAATTTTAGCTCTAACACTGATGATCCACCTACAAATGTGAACTGACGTTCAAAAATAAAACATTTGAAAACGGACCATTTTCCACATTTCTGAAGCATGACGTAATGGGGGGGTGTTATCTCTTTTGTCGAAAATCAGCCGTTTTTGCTCGAACATTAAATGCCTCCAAATGGTATTTAATTAACTTCCCGAGCCCCTGGAAGCATGAAAATCACTTTAAACATGCTAATTTTAGCTCTAACACTGATGATCCACCTACAAATGTGAACTGACGTTCAAAAATAAAACATTTGAAAACGGACCATTTTCCACATTTCTGAAGCATGACGTAATGGGGGGGTGTTATCTCTTTTGTCGAAAATCAGCCGTTTTTGCTCGAACATTAAATGCCTCCAAATGGTATTTAATTAACTTCCCGGGGTGAAGAAACCCTTTTTGAGAACTCAGAGTGAGTAAATTGGCCATTTTCATGCACTTTTAACCATTCCATAAATCTTGTGTTTTGGGCCCCTGGAAGCATGAAAATCACTTTAAACATGCTAATTTTAGCTCTAACACTGATGATCCACCTACAAATGTGAACTGACGTTCAAAAATAAAACATTTGAAAACGGACCATTTTCCACATTTCTGAAGCATGACGTAATGGGGGGGTGTTATCTCTTTTGTCGAAAATCAGCCGTTTTTGCTCGAACATTAAATGCCTCCAAATGGTATTTAATTAACTTCCCGAGCCCCTGGAAGCATGAAAATCACTTTAAACATGCTAATTTTAGCTCTAACACTGATGATCCACCTACAAATGTGAACTGACGTTCAAAAATAAAACATTTGAAAACGGACCATTTTCCACATTTCTGAAGCATGACGTAATGGGGGGGTGTTATCTCTTTTGTCGAAAATCAGCCGTTTTTGCTCGAACATTAAATGCCTCCAAATGGTATTTAATTAACTTCCCGAGCCCCTGGAAGCATGAAAATCACTTTAAACATGCTAATTTTAGCTCTAACACTGATGATCCACCTACAAATGTGAACTGACGTTCAAAAATAAAACATTTGAAAACGGACCATTTTCCACATTTCTGAAGCATGACGTAATGGGGGGGTGTTATCTCTTTTGTCGAAAATCAGCCGTTTTTGCTCGAACATTAAATGCCTCCAAATGGTATTTAATTAACTTCCCGAGCCCCTGGAAGCATGAAATCACTTTAAACATGCTAATTTTAGCTCTAACACTGATGATCCACCTACAAATGTGAACTGACGTTCAAAAATAAAACATTTGAAAACGGACCATTTTCCACATTTCTGAAGCATGACGTAATGGGGGGGTGTTATCTCTTTTGTCGAAAATCAGCCGTTTTTGCTCGAACATTAAATGCCTCCAAATGGTATTTAATTAACTTCCCGGGGTGAAGAAACCCTTTTTGAGAACTCAGAGTGAGTAAATTGGCCATTTTCATGCACTTTTAACCATTCCATAAATCTTGTGTTTTGGGCCCCTGGAAGCATGAAAATCACTTTAAACATGCTAATTTTAGCTCTAACACTGATGATCCACCTACAAATGTGAACTGACGTTCAAAAATAAAACATTTGAAAACGGACCATTTTCCACATTTCTGAAGCATGACGTAATGGGGGGGTGTTATCTCTTTTGTCGAAAATCAGCCGTTTTTGCTCGAACATTAAATGCCTCCAAATGGTATTTAATTAACTTCCCGGGGTGAAGAAACCCTTTTTGAGAACTCAGAGTGAGTAAATTGGCCATTTTCATGCACTTTTAACCATTCCATAAATCTTGTGTTTTGGGCCCCTGGAAGCATGAAAATCACTTTAAACATGCTAATTTTAGCTCTAACACTGATGATCCACCTACAAATGTGAACTGACGTTCAAAAATAAAACATTTGAAAACGGACCATTTTCCACATTTCTGAAGCATGACGTAATGGGGGGGTGTTATCTCTTTTGTCGAAAATCAGCCGTTTTTGCTCGAACATTAAATGCCTCCAAATGGTATTTAATTAACTTCCCGAGCCCCTGGAAGCATGAAAATCACTTTAAACATGCTAATTTTAGCTCTAACACTGATGATCCACCTACAAATGTGAACTGACGTTCAAAAATAAAACATTTGAAAACGGACCATTTTCCACATTTCTGAAGCATGACGTAATGGGGGGGTGTTATCTCTTTTGTCGAAAATCAGCCGTTTTTGCTCGAACATTAAATGCCTCCAAATGGTATTTAATTAACTTCCCGGGGTGAAGAAACCCTTTTTGAGAACTCAGAGTAAGTAAATTGGCCATTTTCATGCACTTTTAACCATTCCATAAATCTTGTGTTTTGGGCCCCTGGAAGCATGAAAATCACTTTAAACATGCTAATTTTAGCTCTAACACTGATGATCCACCTACAAATGTGAACTGACGTTCAAAAATAAAACATTTGAAAACGGACCATTTTCCACATTTCTGAAGCATGACGTAATGGGGGGGTGTTATCTCTTTTGTCGAAAATCAGCCGTTTTTGCTCGAACATTAAATGCCTCCAAATGGTATTTAATTAACTTCCGGAGCCCCTGGAAGCATGAAAATCACTTTAAACATGCTATTTTTAGCTCTAACACTGATGATCCACCTACAAATGTGAACTGACGTTCAAAAATAAAACATTTGAAAACGGACCATTTTCCACATTTCTGAAGCATGACGTAATGGGGGGGTGTTATCTCTTTTGTCGAAAATCAGCCGTTTTTGCTCGAACATTAAATGCCTCCAAATGGTATTTAATTAACTTCCCGAGCCCCTGGAAGCATGAAAATCACTTTAAACATGCTAATTTTAGCTCTAACACTGATGATCCACCTACAAATGTGAACTGACGTTCAAAAATAAAACATTTGAAAATGGACCATTTTCCACATTTCTGAAGCATGACGTAATGGGGGGGTGTTATCTCTTTTGTCGAAAATCAGCCGTTTTTGCTCGAACATTAAATGCCTCCAAATGGTATTTAATTAACTTCCCGGGGTGAAGAAACCCTTTTTGAGAACTCAGAGTGAGTAAATTGGCCATTTTCATGCACTTTTAACCATTCCATAAATCTTGTGTTTTGGGCCCCTGGAAGCATGAAAATCACTTTAAACATGCTAATTTTAGCTCTAACACTGATGATCCACCTACAAATGTGAACTGACGTTCAAAAATAAAACATTTGAAAACGGACCATTTTCCACATTTCTGAAGCATGACGTAATGGGGGGGTGTTATCTCTTTTGTCGAAAATCAGCCGTTTTTGCTCGAACATTAAATGCCTCCAAATGGTATTTAATTAACTTCCCGAGCCCCTGGAAGCATGAAAATCACTTTAAACATGCTAATTTTAGCTCTAACACTGATGATCCACCTAGAAATGTGAACTGACGTTCAAAAATAAAACATTTGAAAACGGACCATTTTCCACATTTCTGAAGCATGACGTAATGGGGGGGTGTTATCTCTTTTGTCGAAAATCAGCCGTTTTTGCTCGAACATTAAATGCCTCCAAATGGTATTTAATTAACTTCCCGGGGTGAAGAAACCCTTTTTGAGAACTCAGAGTGAGTAAATTGGCCATTTTCATGCACTTTTAACCATTCCATAAATCTTGTGTTTTGGGCCCCTGGAAGCATGAAAATCACTTTAAACATGCTAATTTTAGCTCTAACACTGATGATCCACCTACAAATGTGAACTGACGTTCAAAAATAAAACATTTGAAAACGGACCATTTTCCACATTTCTGAAGCATGACGTAATGGGGGGGTGTTATCTCTTTTGTCGAAAATCAGCCGTTTTTGCTCGAACATTAAATGCCTCCAAATGGTATTTAATTAACTTCCCGGGGTGAAGAAACCCTTTTTGAGAACTCAGAGTGAGTAAATTGGCCATTTTCATGCACTTTTAACCATTCCATAAATCTTGTGTTTTGGGCCCCTGGAAGCATGAAAATCACTTTAAACATGCTAATTTTAGCTCTAACACTGATGATCCACCTACAAATGTGAACTGACGTTCAAAAATAAAACATTTGAAAACGGACCATTTTCCACATTTCTGAAGCATGACGTAATGGGGGGGTGTTATCTCTTTTGTCGAAAATCAGCCGTTTTTGCTCGAACATTAAATGCCTCCAAATGGTATTTAATTAACTTCCCGAGCCCCTGGAAGCATGAAAATCACTTTAAACATGCTAATTTTAGCTCTAACACTGATGATCCACCTACAAATGTGAACTGACGTTCAAAAATAAAACATTTGAAAACGGACCATTTTCCACATTTCTGAAGCATGACGTAATGGGGGGGTGTTATCTCTTTTGTCGAAAATCAGCCGTTTTTGCTCGAACATTAAATGCCTCCAAATGGTATTTAATTAACTTCCCGGGGTGAAGAAACCCTTTTTGAGAACTCAGAGTGAGTAAATTGGCCATTTTCATGCACTTTTAACCATTCCATAAATCTTGTGTTTTGGGCCCCTGGAAGCATGAAAATCACTTTAAACATGCTAATTTTAGCTCTAACACTGATGATCCACCTACAAATGTGAACTGACGTTCAAAAATAAAACATTTGAAAACGGACCATTTTCCACATTTCTGAAGCATGACGTAATGGGGGGGTGTTATCTCTTTTGTCGAAAATCAGCCGTTTTTGCTCGAACATTAAATGCCTCCAAATGGTATTTAATTAACTTCCCGAGCCCCTGGAAGCATGAAAATCACTTTAAACATGCTAATTTTAGCTCTAACACTGATGATCCACCTACAAATGTGAACTGACGTTCAAAAATAAAACATTTGAAAACGGACCATTTTCCACATTTCTGAAGCATGATGTAATGGGGGGGTGTTATCTCTTTTGTCGAAAATCAGCCGTTTTTGCTCGAACATTAAATGCCTCCAAATGGTATTTAATTAACTTCCCGAGCCCCTGGAAGCATGAAAATCACTTTAAACATGCTAATTTTAGCTCTAACACTGATGATCCACCTACAAATGTGAACTGACGTTCAAAAATAAAACATTTGAAAACGGACCATTTTCCACATTTCTGAAGCATGACGTAATGGGGGGGTGTTATCTCTTTTGTCGAAAATCAGCCGTTTTTGCTCGAACATTAAATGCCTCCAAATGGTATTTAATTAACTTCCCGAGCCCCTGGAAGCATGAAAATCACTTTAAACATGCTAATTTTAGCTCTAACACTGATGATCCACCTACAAATGTGAACTGACGTTCAAAAATAAAACATTTGAAAACGGACCATTTTCCACATTTCTGAAGCATGACGTAATGGGGGGGTGTTATCTCTTTTGTCGAAAATCAGCCGTTTTTGCTCGAACATTAAATGCCTCCAAATGGTATTTAATTAACTTCCCGGGGTGAAGAAACCCTTTTTGAGAACTCAGAGTGAGTAAATTGGCCATTTTCATGCACTTTTAACCATTCCATAAATCTTGTGTTTTGGGCCCCTGGAAGCATGAAAATCACTTTAAACATGCTAATTTTAGCTCTAACACTGATGATCCACCTACAAATGTGAACTGACGTTCAAAAATAAAACATTTGAAAACGGACCATTTTCCACATTTCTGAAGCATGACGTAATGGGGGGGTGTTATCTCTTTTGTCGAAAATCAGCCGTTTTTGCTCGAACATTAAATGCCTCCAAATGGTATTTAATTAACTTCCCGGGGTGAAGAAACCCTTTTTGAGAACTCAGAGTGAGTAAATTGGCCATTTTCATGCACTTTTAACCATTCCATAAATCTTGTGTTTTGGGCCCCTGGAAGCATGAAAATCACTTTAAACATGCTAATTTTAGCTCTAACACTGATGATCCACCTACAAATGTGAACTGACGTTCAAAAATAAAACATTTGAAAACGGACCATTTTCCCACATTTCTGAAGCATGACGTAATGGGGGGGTGTTATCTCTTTTGTCGAAAATCAGCCGTTTTTGCTCGAACATTAAATGCCTCCAAATGGTATTTAATTAACTTCCCGAGCCCCTGGAAGCATGAAAATCACTTTAAACATGCTAATTTTAGCTCTAACACTGATGATCCACCTACAAATGTGAACTGACGTTCAAAAATAAAACATTTGAAAACGGAATTTTCCACATTTCTGAAGCATGACGTAATGGGGGGGTGTTATCTCTTTTGTCGAAAATCAGCCGTTTTTGCTCGAACATTAAATGCCTCCAAATGGTATTTAATTAACTTCCCGGGGTGAAGAAACCCTTTTTGAGAACTCAGAGTGAGTAAATTGGCCATTTTCATGCACTTTTAACCATTCCATAAATCTTGTGTTTTGGGCCCCTAGGAAGCATGAAAATCACTTTAAACATGCTAATTTTAGCTCTAACACTGATGATCCACCTACAAATGTGAACTGACGTTCAAAAATAAAACATTTGAAAACGGACCATTTTCCACATTTCTGAAGCATGACGTAATGGGGGGTGTTATCTCTTTTGTCGAAAATCAGCCGTTTTTGCTCGAACATTAAATGCCTCCAAATGGTATTTAATTAACTTCCCGAGCCCCTGGAAGCATGAAAATCACTTTAAACATGCTAATTTTAGCTCTAACACTGATGATCCACCTACAAATGTGAACTGACGTTCAAAAATAAAACATTTGAAAACGGACCATTTTCCACATTTCTGAAGCATGACGTAATGGGGGGGTGTTATCTCTTTTGTCGAAAATCAGCCGTTTTTGCTCGAACATTAAATGCCTCCAAATGGTATTTAATTAACTTCCCGAGCCCCTGGAAGCATGAAAATCACTTTAAACATGCTAATTTTAGCTCTAACACTGATGATCCACCTACAAATGTGAACTGACGTTCAAAAATAAAACATTTGAAAACGGACCATTTTCCACATTTCTGAAGCATGACGTAATGGGGGGGTGTTATCTCTTTTGTCGAAAATCAGCCGTTTTTGCTCGAACATTAAATGCCTCCAAATGGTATTTAATTAACTTCCCGGGGTGAAGAAACCCTTTTTGAGAACTCAGAGTGAGTAAATTGGCCATTTTCATGCACTTTTAACCATTCCATAAATCTTGTGTTTTGGGCCCCTGGAAGCATGAAAATCACTTTAAACATGCTAATTTTAGCTCTAACACTGATGATCCACCTACAAATGTGAACTGACGTTCAAAAATAAAACATTTGAAAACGGACCATTTTCCACATTTCTGAAGCATGACGTAATGGGGGGGTGTTATCTCTTTTGTCGAAAATCAGCCGTTTTTGCTCGAACATTAAATGCCTCCAAATGGTATTTAATTAACTTCCCGAGCCCCTGGAAGCATGAAAATCACTTAAACATGCTAATTTTAGCTCTAACACTGATGATCCACCTACAAATGTGAACTGACGTTCAAAAATAAAACATTTGAAAACGGACCATTTTCCACATTTCTGAAGCATGACGTAATGGGGGGGGTGTTATCTCTTTTGTCGAAAATCAGCCGTTTTTGCTCGAACATTAAATGCCTCCAAATGGTATTTAATTAACTTCCCGAGCCCCTGGAAGCATGAAAATCACTTTAAACATGCTAATTTTAGCTCTAACACTGATGATCCACCTACAAATGTGAACTGACGTTCAAAAATAAAACATTTGAAAACGGACCATTTTCCACATTTCTGAAGCATGACGTAATGGGGGGGTGTTATCTCTTTTGTCGAAAATCAGCCGTTTTTGCTCGAACATTAAATGCCTCCAAATGGTATTTAATTAACTTCCCGGGGTGAAGAAACCCTTTTTGAGAACTCAGAGTGAGTAAATTGGCCATTTTCATGCACTTTTAACCATTCCATAAATCTTGTGTTTTGGGCCCCTGGAAGCATGAAAATCACTTTAAACATGCTAATTTTAGCTCTAACACTGATGATCCACCTACAAATGTGAACTGACGTTCAAAAATAAAACATTTGAAAACGGACCATTTTCCACATTTCTGAAGCATGACGTAATGGGGGGGTGTTATCTCTTTTGTCGAAAATCAGCCGTTTTTGCTCGAACATTAAATGCCTCCAAATGGTATTTAATTAACTTCCCGAGCCCCTGGAAGCATGAAAATCACTTTAAACATGCTAATTTTAGCTCTAACACTGATGATCCACCTACAAATGTGAACTGACGTTCAAAAATAAAACATTTGAAAACGGACCATTTTCCACATTTCTGAAGCATGACGTAATGGGGGGGGTGTTATCTCTTTTGTCGAAAATCAGCCGTTTTTGCTCGAACATTAAATGCCTCCAAATGGTATTTAATTAACTTCCCGAGGCCCTGGAAGCATGAAAATCACTTTAAACATGCTAATTTTAGCTCTAACACTGATGATCCACCTACAAATGTGAACTGACGTTCAAAATAAAACATTTGAAAACGGACCATTTTCCACATTTCTGAAGCATGACGTAATGGGGGGGTGTTATCTCTTTTGTCGAAAATCAGCCGTTTTTGCTCGAACATTAAATGCCTCCAAATGGTATTTAATTAACTTCCCGGGGTGAAGAAACCCTTTTTGAGAACTCAGAGTGAGTAAATTGGCCATTTTCATGCACTTTTAACCATTCCATAAATCTTGTGTTTTGGGCCCCTGGAAGCATGAAAATCACTTTAAACATGCTAATTTTAGCTCTAACACTGATGATCCACCTACAAATGTGAACTGACGTTCAAAAATAAAACATTTGAAACGGACCATTTTCCACATTTCTGAAGCATGACGTAATGGGGGGGTGTTATCTCTTTTGTCGAAAATCAGCCGTTTTTGCTCGAACATTAAATGCCTCCAAATGGTATTTAATTAACTTCCCGGGGTGAAGAAACCCTTTTTGAGAACTCAGAGTGAGTAAATTGGCCATTTTCATGCACTTTTAACCATTCCATAAATCTTGTGTTTTGGGCCCCTGGAAGCATGAAAATCACTTTAAACATGCTAATTTTAGCTCTAACACTGATGATCCACCTACAAATGTGAACTGACGTTCAAAAATAAAACATTTGAAAACGGACCATTTTCCACATTTCTGAAGCATGACGTAATGGGGGGGTGTTATCTCTTTTGTCGAAAATCAGCCGTTTTTGCTCGAACATTAAATGCCTCCAAATGGTATTTAATTAACTTCCCGAGCCCCTGGAAGCATGAAAATCACTTTAAACATGCTAATTTTAACTCTAACACTGATGATCCACCTACAAATGTGAACTGACGTTCAAAAATAAAACATTTGAAAACGGACCATTTTCCACATTTCTGAAGCATGACGTAATGGGGGGGTGTTATCTCTTTTGTCGAAAATCAGCCGTTTTTGCTCGAACATTAAATGCCTCCAAATGGTATTTAATTAACTTCCCGAGCCCCTGGAAGCATGAAAATCACTTTAAACATGCTAATTTTAGCTCTAACACTGATGATCCACCTACAAATGTGAACTGACGTTTAAAAATAAAACATTTGAAAACGGACCATTTTCCACATTTCTGAAGCATGACGTAATGGGGGGGTGTTATCTCTTTTGTCGAAAATCAGCCGTTTTTGCTCGAACATTAAATGCCTCCAAATGGTATTTAATTAACTTCCCGAGCCCCTGGAAGCATGAAAATCACTTTAAACATGCTAATTTTAGCTCTAACACTGATGATCCACCTACAAATGTGAACTGACGTTCAAAAATAAAACATTTGAAAACGGACCATTTTCCACATTTCTGAAGCATGACGTAATGGGGGGGTGTTATCTCTTTTGTCGAAAATCAGCCGTTTTTGCTTCGAACATTAAATGCCTCCAAATGGTATTTAATTAACTTCCCGAGCCCCTGGAAGCATGAAAATCACTTTAAACATGCTAATTTTAGCTCTAACACTGATGATCCACCTACAAATGTGAACTGACGTTCAAAAATAAAACATTTGAAAACGGACAATTTTCCACATTTCTGAAGCATGACGTAATGGGGGGGTGTTATCTCTTTTGTCGAAAATCAGCCGTTTTTGCTCGAACATTAAATGCCTCCAAATGGTATTTAATTAACTTCCCGAGCCCCTGGAAGCATGAAAATCACTTTAAACATGCTAATGTTAGCTCTAACACTGATGATCCACCTACAAATGTGAACTGACGTTCAAAAATAAAACATTTGAAAACGGACCATTTTCCACATTTCTGAAGCATGACGTAATGGGGGGGTGTTATCTCTTTTGTCGAAAATCAGCCGTTTTTGCTCGAACATTAAATGCCTCCAAATGGTATTTAATTAACTTCCCGGGGTGAAGAAACCCTTTTTGAGAACTCAGAGTGAGTAAATTGGCCATTTTCATGCACTTTTAACCATTCCATAAATCTTGTGTTTTGGGCCCCTGGAAGCATGACAATCACTTTAAACATGCTAATTTTAGCTCTAACACTGATGATCCACCTACAAATGTGAACTGACGTTCAAAAATAAAACATTTGAAAACGGACCATTTTCCACATTTCTGAAGCATGACGTAATGGGGGGGTGTTATCTCTTTTGTCGAAAATCAGCCGTTTTTGCTCGAACATTAAATGCCTCCAAATGGTATTTAATTAACTTCCCGAGCCCCTGGAAGCATGAAAATCACTTTAAACATGCTAATTTTAGCTCTAACACTGATGATCCACCTACAAATGTGAACTGACGTTCAAAAATAAAACATTTGAAAACGGACCATTTTCCACATTTCTGAAGCATGACGTAATGGGGGGGTGTTATCTCTTTTGTCGAAAATCAGCCGTTTTTGCTCGAACATTAAATGCCTCCAAATGGTATTTAATTAACTTCCCGGGGTGAAGAAACCCTTTTTGAGAACTCAGAGTGAGTAAATTGGCCATTTTTCATGCACTTTTAACCATTCCATAAATCTTGTGTTTTGGGCCCCTGGAAGCATGAAAATCACTTTAAACATGCTAATTTTAGCTCTAACACTGATGATCCACCTACAAATGTGAACTGACGTTCAAAAATAAAACATTTGAAAACTGACCATTTTCCACATTTCTGAAGCATGACGTAATGGGGGGGTGTTATCTCTTTTGTCGAAAATCAGCCGTTTTTGCTCGAACATTAAATGCCTCCAAATGGTATTTAATTAACTTCCCGAGCCCCTGGAAGCATGAAAATCACTTTAAACATGCTAATTTTAGCTCTAACACTGATGATCCACCTACAAATGTGAACTGACGTTCAAAAATAAAACATTTGAAAACGGACCATTTTCCACATTTCTGAAGCATGACGTAATGGGGGGGTGTTATCTCTTTTGTCGAAAATCAGCCGTTTTTGCTCGAACATTAAATGCCTCCAAATGGTATTTAATTAACTTCCCGAGCCCCTGGAAGCATGAAAATCACTTTAAACATGCTAATTTTAGCTCTAACACTGATGATCCACCTACAAATGTGAACTGACGTTCAAAAATAAAACATTTGAAAACGGACCATTTTCCACATTTCTGAAGCATGACGTAATGGGGGGGTGTTATCTCTTTTGTCGAAAATCAGCCGTTTTTGCTCGAACATTAAATGCCTCCAAATGGTATTTAATTAACTTCCCGGGGTGAAGAAACCCTTTTTGAGAACTCAGAGTGAGTAAATTGGCCATTTTCATGCACTTTTAACCATTCCATAAATCTTGTGTTTTGGGCCCCTGGAAGCATGAAAATCACTTTAAACATGCTAATTTTAGCTCTAACACTGATGATCCACCTACAAATGTGAACTGACGTTCAAAATAAAACATTTGAAAACGGACCATTTTCCACATTTCTGAAGCATGACGTAATGGGGGGGTGTTATCTCTTTTGTCGAAAATCAGCCGTTTTTGCTCGAACATTAAATGCCTCCAAATGGTATTTAATTAACTTCCCGAGCCCCTGGAAGCATGAAAATCACTTTAAACATGCTAATTTTAGCTCTAACACTGATGATCCACCTACAAATGTGAACTGACGTTCAAAAATAAAACATTTGAAAACGGACCATTTTCCACATTTCTGAAGCATGACGTAATGGGGGGGTGTTATCTCTTTTGTCGAAAATCAGCCGTTTTTGCTCGAACATTAAATGCCTCCAAATGGTATTTAATTAACTTCCCGAGGCCCTGGAAGCATGAAAATCACTTTAAACATGCTAATT